>NW_027611858.1:0-35329 GCF_964261635.1 Lissotriton helveticus
AATGTTTGGCGCGAGGTGCCCCAGAACATAGGTGTCCCACTAAGACTGTCCAGTTAATGTAATCTTAGCATAGCTCAAATGAATCAGAGAGCCCCCTGACTCATTACATTGCCACTTGTATGATAATAAGGGTATTTATATACATTGGTTCCTTCCCACCGCCGAAGTGAAAGCTATGGGACCATTGGTGGAGTTAGGGATTTTTCAAAGTTCAATCTAAATGAATCCTCCTATAGGTATATACCTACATGTACTTTATGTACACTCCCCTATATGTAAGTGACAATATATACAGTGCTATACATACAAAAATTCGAATTCAAATTCAAAGTACAGAGCAGATCAACAGAAATTGCGTACTAATAGATATCACAGTCATCCATTATGCATTGCCCAAATGAAAGATCATTTCTTCACCACTATTCATCCCTTTAGGCCACTTAGTGGAGAGGTCTATGATGTAACGTGACTCTAATCTACGGAGACGTCGTAATTGGTCACCCCCTCTAGCATTGGTCTTGATGGTGTCTAGCCCGAAATATTGAAGCTGACTACGGTCCCTGTTATGCTTTTCGGCAAAATGCCGAGCGACCGGATAAGCCTGGTCGGCCTTGTCAATGGCCCTTAGATGTTCAAGGATCCGCAGTTTGAGCATATTAATGGTACTCCCAATATAGCGGAGACCACAGGGGCAAACTAGACAATACACTGCTAGGGGAGTGCTGCAAGTTATAAACTGTTTTATATGCAGTTTTTTACCTGTCTCTGTATTCTCCACTGCAAGAACTCTCCTGCTTCCTGCGCACGCTTTGCATTTACCGCAGGGGAAAAACCCACTCATTGATCTTAGGGTATTACTTTTCGGGAGTGGTTTTTCTAGGTGGCTGGTCACTAAATAATCTCGAAGGGATCTCGTTTTGTTAAATGTTATGAGTGGGTGGATCGGTAAATCATCTTTGATGATACTGTCAGTGGTGAGAATACGCCAATTTTTTCGCATCATAGACCTAAGGTCCTGTGCTCCAGCGGAGAAGGGAGTTATAAGTCTAAATTTCCCTTTCTCATCATCCCTTTCCTTGATGGCAGGCTTCGGAGTGATTAGGGAGTCTCTAGGGATAGCCCTTACTCTTTTTAAGGTGTTTTTCAAAATGGCTTCTCCATACCCTCTCACTTCAAACCTTTTTACACAATCCTGTGCTGCCTTATCAAAGTCTTCTAATCTTGAGCAATTCCTACGTAGCCGAAGTAGCTCCCCGTAAGGAATGCTCTTGATTAGTTGAGGGGGGTGACTGCTGCTTGCAAACAAGGTAGAATTGCCTGCAGTAGACTTCCTATGTAGGGCCGTATGGATCTGATGGTCTTCTGCAAAGACTTTTAGGTCTAAATATTCTGCAGATGAGTCACTTATGGTCCCTGAGAAGTGTAAATTGTAAGTATTCTCATTCATTTGGTTAATAAAGGCTTGTGCTGTTTCAACAGAGCCCCGCCACACAATAAACAGATCATCTATATATCTGTACCACTCCTCTGCTTTGCCAACCACCCCATCCACCGTACAACTCCTGGGTACCTGCTCCTCCCACCAACCCACGAAAAGGTTCGCGTAGCTGGGAGCGAAGCAGGTACCCATCGCCGTACCCGACACCTGTCTAAACAATTGATCTTCGAATAGAAAAATGTTATTGTTCAAACAGAACTCAATGAACTCGATAATCATGTCATTATGGGTTGTGAACCTCAATTGTCTCAAGTTCAGAAAGTGTTGAACAGCCTCAAGGCCCTGTCGATGATCAATGACGGTGTACAAGCTCGTAATGTCAAGTACGATTAGCAGGCATTCGTTGTCCCAGTTGATATTCCTGATGGAATTCAAAAAATCCTTTGTGTCCCGTACATAGGAGGGCAATGTCAGGACCAAAGGAAACAAAAATTTGTCGATCAAACGGGACATACTTTCAGTGAGACTGCCAATCGATGACACGATAGGACGGCCTGGAGGATGGAGGCTGTCCTTATGGAGTTTTGGCAGGTGGTAGAAGGTGGGTATGAGGGGTTGAGATGTCCGGAGATAGAGAAATTCATCTTTGCTGAGCATATTTTGATTGTGCCATTTCCCTATAAGTTTATCATAGTTCCGGATACTCTCCAAATACACCTCATTGGTGCACTTGACGTAGAATTTGGTATCAGATAGTTGGCGCAATGCTTCAGATCTATAGTACTCCCTCGTGAGGATAACGACATTGCCCCCTTTATCTGAAGGTTTGATAATGATTTTTTCATCCTTCATAAGACTTTGAAGGGCCACTTTTTGTTGCTGTGTGATATTATGCTGTACAGGATGATCTTCTTTCCTGTACCTCATCAGATCTTGAGTCATGGCTTCCGAGAATGCATCTATAGAGTCCCAAGGCATTTGTGGAACAAATATAGATTTGGGTTTATACCCACTTTCCTCTCGATCTTGCTGAATACCCAACACGAGTGCTCTTTGTCCCCTATCCTGGATGTCAGTTATGTCTTGTATATAGCCCTCTTCACGCAGATTTTCTAGATCTTCTAAAGCTTCCATATCTCTGCCCACAAGAGCATCTGTGGCTGTTAATCTTGAGGCCATCCCGCTTTTTTCTTTTAAGTGGGGTCGCAACTTAAAATATTTATGTAGCTTTAGCTTGCGTGTGAATCTAAAGAGGTCTATCCTCGTTTGGGTATATTCGAGTGGAGTGCTAGGGCAGAAGGTAAGACCGAGGCTCAATAAGCTGGTTTCAGAGTCTGTTAAGATCCTTTCTGTCAGGTTCACCACCGTAAGATTTTGCCCGGTGGTCTCTGCTGCTTGTCTCACTTCTTGTTGCCTCGCGTCCGGTTGTTCCAGTTGGGCTTTGTTCTGCCCCTCCCTTTTCCCCCGCCGTCTGCCCCCGCCTCCTCTCCTTGTCCGCCTCTTTTTGTGAGAGTTTTCTGCAATTTCTCTGCCATGTCCGGTGGTTTGGTCTTGCCGCCTCTTAGCCATGCGCCCTTGATGACATCGTATTCTTGGTGAAAAGGAGTCTTCCCACTGCCACTTGGCTCAGTTGGCTCAGTTGAGCGCGATTTCTGCCGCGCTGTCCGCGGCCTTGTGGCTTGCTGCTCATCCCCTGATTCGTTTTCCGTTACGTCTGATTCAGACGTTGCTACTTCAGGCATTGGGGTCGTTCTGGACTGTAGAGCTCGGCGCGATGCATCATATTTCTTAGCATATGTAAGGATGCGTCCTTGCTGATAGTCATCTAGATCCCTTTGATATTTTTCCTGTTTCCTCAAGCGTATTTTCTGTTCATATTTTGTGAGGCGGATCTTCATATCAGCTTTAAGTTTCAACACTAGCTCCTTTTCAGGTTCTTCCTCCAATTTCTCTTCCAGGTTCTTTATTTCTTCCAATGCCTTCTCGCGGTCACTCCACGCGTACTTAATCAGAATCTTAAGGGTTCCCTCTGTATATGTCGCTGTATGTTGTTCCCAGTCGGTTAGCAGCTGAGGGTCAGGGTTTTCATAAGAGGGTACAGTATGTACCCTCAGCCCTCGTGGTACTCTTTTCTCCTCCACGTAACTCGTAAGGCTAGTGGCTTCCCACCATTTGCGGGTTTCCGCGACCTAGGCTAGGCCGCTGAATAGCCCTGCTGTGAACGGAGCAGACCGGGTACTTGGAAGTTTCGAGCGCCCAGGAACAGAAGGGCCGGTGCGAGTGCAATTAATGGTGGTTTGATGAAATGAGCAGCCTGCACTCGACCCACTTGGGAAATACTTTTACAATATTGGGCACACCTCGGCATCCACTGTGAGAGCACGCCGAAAGGAACAACAAGTACCAGCATGCTTGTAGCATACGCCCACCTGGGCGGGACTTGTCATTACTTATCAGGGGTTCCTTTCATCGCCTGGGTGTCTGCCGCATTTTCTGCCCGTGATCAAGAGCATAGGATTGCTTGAAACGCGTTGGGCTAAGCATGAACTGAGAAGGGACTGCATGTTCCACAACAGAGTTTCCTCGCATTAAAGGCTGTTAACCTTCTGCTGTGTGGCGTCTCCTCATTAGGCTGTCTTCTTGTGTGGATATATATATATATATATATATATATATATATACACACGTGTAGGTATATACACACGTGTATGTATATATATATTTTTCGGGGGTTTTGCCTCAGCATTGTAACCAACTGCATCAATTGTGATTACTGTTAGCATTGTACTAACTTTTTTTTAAATTTTTTTTATTGGGGAAGTCGTTTATTGCACATATAGCCAGTAAAGTTACACTTGGTTTGCCTACAACCTCAGCGGGCCGGCTGTTCAGTATCACAGTAGGTGCAGAGAGGCGCACACAGCCATTTAGCCGACATCCCCAGGACCGGCGGCGCTTTAGCAGTCGGCATTGTTCAATGTTAACATAGTGCATCTCGTTCCACATTGCATATGTGTATACTTACATTTTACTTTTTATCTTCCCCTTATCCTTAGTCAGAACTTTAAGGACAGTAACCAAACCAAAGAAACCCTTCAACGACAGTCCCTGTGTCACAGCATTCTCCACTCCGTATTCAAACGTTTACAAAACATACTCATTCCTTGTAGCCAATAAGAGCACAGTTAGTACCGTTAGTATGATTCATTGCCTGTAGATGACTGCACCTGCAGATAGTCCTTCAGATACCCCCAGAAGTCCGTGGGGCGAGATCCATACGGCAATTCCTCACCGTAAGTAGCTAGTGTATCTCGACAGTACGTTAAGTCTGTTAGCCAGTCTTGCATCCTAGGTCCCTGTTTCACATTCCAGTGCATTGCCACCCTCCTCTTAGCCATTAACAGAGCAATTATGCAAAACTTTCTCTTGTGCTCTCTGAGCTGTGGTACCAAGCCCAACAGGCAGACCAGAATCGTGCAGTCGAGTGTCTCCCCAAGCATCTTCCCAACCTCTCGCACCACCTTCTCCCAGAACTCTCCAACTATGGGGCATTGCCAGGCTAGATGTAGGAAATCTGCGTGTTCCTGCCTACATCTCACACAGTTCGAATCTTCACGCAACCCATATCTGTGTAGCCGCTCGGGTGTATAGTACACCTGGTGGATGTATTTAAAATGAATAATTCTGAGGTTCCCGTTGGGTGTCAGCATGCTGGTGAGAGAGCATGCCGTCTCCCAATCTTTCTCAGACAACGCGCCGTTTAGTTGTGCGTTCCATTTATTTCTCATCTTTTCAGTGTTTCCCCCAACGTCTCTCTGTAGGCTTGTGTAAAGTCTGGATACCAGGTGTAGGAAGGTAGATCCCTGACTATGGTTGCCCCCAACTTTTTGCCTGGTGTTTTGCTGGTTTTCTGACTTAGTTGACCTGGGACCCTGCTATTCAGGGCCCCAGGCCTACTGCTCTCTCTGTAAAATGGATTCCATGTACCTTAGGTACATATCTAAATTGGATACTGAGTCACCTTATCAGTCCCTGTACAGTGTACCTTAGGTACCCAGGGCATAGGTGTACCCAGGGCCTACCAGGGGCTGCAGCATGTATTATGCCACCCCTGGCTGGCCATCCAAATCTGACACAACTGGCTGCTTGACAGCTGGGGCAAGGTGGTGTAATCACCCTTTGCTTTAGATATAGTATACCTATATCTAACCCTAAAATGGACACACAGATCTCCTATCAGTCACTCCTATGGCAGGCCTTAACACTCCTGAAGGCAGAGTGCTTGGAATCGTGTGAGATGGTGCTCTGGCATGAGCTGAGCCTGTCTGCGGCTTTCGGGATCCATCCCTTAGCCGTTTCCATGATATTGCATACCATATACTCTTAAGTGCATTATAATCCTCGCGGTTATATGCCAACTCTGGTATCGCTTTATCAAAACATGTCGAGTAAGGTGTCATACGAATTGGAATACTAACCCCTCGCCAATTCTGGCGACGGGGTTAGCATTCCACCCTTCTAGAGGGACACGACATGTATGTAACCCCTAACCCCGGTTAAAGTCAAACAGAGCCTCAGCTCCACAAAATGGATGCTACCACCGAGACACAAGTCTGCCCTCCTGCTGCTGGGAGTCCTCCCAGAGCAGGAGATAAGGACAAAGGGTTTCCTGCCAGGGGCGGTGCCAGCACCGTCCCAGACAGGGTTTTGTGTATTGTAGGTAGGCAGGGCTTTAGAGGAAGGTGACTGCACGTGGCACCCCGGTGCTCACTGTGCATAGGCTGGCTGGAACCAGTTCCAGGGTCACTCCAGACCCTGTGCTGGGGAAAAGCCCGCCAAGGAAGTGGGTGTAACCACCCCCCTCCTAGTCCCACCCCTAGGGCAGGACTTAGTCGCGTGCCAGCCCCTTTTTACAGGATAAAGGTAGGAACTGGCCCCCTTCCAAATCAGATCATCTTTGAATCCTGAAACTACTTTCCACGAAAGGAACTCAAGACTTCTTCCTAAGATTTCTCCCTTGTGACTAAGGAGTAGTCACCCTGCATCCGCAGGCACCATCTAAGAACACTGTGGTCTGCTGCAAGTCCTTCCTCCGGAATCCGACTGCCCAGCTCGACGAGAACCGGCTTCCCTGGCACCTCTGACCTCTACCTACATCATCAGTCACGCTGAGATTCGTGGGTGTGACGAGACCTCGAGGGACCGGCCATCTTCAAGACTGCACGACTTCTTTTCAGCAAGCCCGCCGAGTGAATTCCTGGTGAGTGCTTTGGGGTCCGAGAAGCCCCGACCCTGAGCAGCTCCAGCACCGAAGTGCAGACCCCCAGCATCTCCACGATCTGCGTGGGGCCCTTCTGCTTTTTGCTGCTCACCGCGTTGTTTGGCTACTAGCCCGTTGGCTTGTGGCCTTCCTGACGACGCCCGACGACATTTCTGCTGCTGGTCTGGTTGCTCCAGACTGGCCCTTGCTTCCCTCCATCGGAGAAGTACCCTGGACCCTCCTGGTCCGCCCAAGACGCCATTTTAGGTCCACCGCGTGGGCCTTGCATTTGCCAAGACTTGCTGCCCAATCCTGGGTCCAGCGACGTCGACAGCAAGAACCTTCGTGGGACAGCTCGCACCTCCATCCTGGTCGCCGACAACGCCTCCTGGTCCGAGAGACTGCAGAGCCCAGCAGCGCCCACTCACCTGACTGCGGTGACTTCGCCCGGTGCCATCCTGGTGCCCACTTAATCACTGGCTAGTGATTCAAGAACTTGGTCCCCTCTGCTTTCAGGTTTTCTTCTTCCTTGATCCAGGCTTGGATCCATCGAACTTTTCTTCACTGGTCGCCTGCCAGCAACTTCTTCCTTCCAGGCTCCTGGTCCGGCAACGAGATCCCCGACGTCTTTTCAGACCTATGCAGCTGCAGCCCCTAGGCTAGGTAACTTCGGCACTTCGGTGTCCCAGCATAGCCTCACTATCCAAGGGTCAGGATCCACTGTCGTTTTCTCCCTACCAGGTCGGGTTCGCCCGTGAACACTAACTTTGTGAATTCTAGCTTCCATAGACTTTGTCCCGCATCCCGCGTGAGAGTGCACACTCTGCACCCGAGTCCCCTGGGCCTCCTAGTAGTAATCTAACGATTCCCTAGTCCAGTCCTAGCGATTCCAAAGCCTATTAGAACTGTTACTTACCTGCTAGTAATTCGCATTCCACTTTTAAAGTATATGGTTTTTCGTGCCCCTCGGGCATTTGTGTATAACGTGCTAACTTAAGTATTTTCGTAAGAGTTTTGTTGTGTGCTTAGCTCCCTGTCTCATAAAGAGCCAGGGTAGTCTTGTTATAAATAAATACACTGTTTATTTTCATAACAACTTGTGTGGTGTCCTTTCACTGGGTGTTCAAGGGGTAATGTGATGGTAAAACAGCTGGCTTAACACGCCCTCTAGAGTCTTAGCCTTAGACTGCTCGTATCCATGCTACTAGGATAGCTGGTCTATAAGGTTGACTTACAACCAATCATCAATAAGGGTTGTTTGGACTGATATATAGTGATCACTAGAATAGTGAGCACTGCACATCAGGCCAACTTCTCACACCAGGTGTGTGTCTGCCGGGGCCGCCAGTAGTAATTGCAGTGTGTCTAGCGTTTTAGGTTCCTCCGGGAACGCAGGAAAAAGGTCTTTTACCGCTCTCTGCAATCTGTAGTAGGTGAAGCTGAATAATAGCGTCGGGTGACTTATGTAGTGTAGGTTGTCTAGTGTTCGGAAAACCCCATCCTCATATAGGTCCCCCAGCGTATCGATGCCTGCATGCCGTAATAAATCCATCCCCACCTGTTCCTGTGTGACCGACAGAGCTGGGTGATTAGACCGAGGGAGTTTCGGTGCATATAACGGCAATTTGCCGGAAGCCTTACCCATCAGTCTCCAAGCCTCAACCGTGGTGTTCACTGGATTGATATCCTGATCACTTAGTCTGGGCCGCCTGTGCGTCAGTATGTTAACTAGAGGTATCGGGTCAGCATCACCTGCTTCTACCGCTACATGAGACAGAAATGGTATTTTGTGAAACCAGTGATGTGCAAATTGCGCTTGAGCGCAGAGGTAGTACAGGTACATATTTGGGACCTTGAAACCTCCCCTCTCGTACGGCAGTGTCATCGTTTGCAATGTTATTCGCGCGTGTTTGCCCGCCCATAGTAGACTCAAAATCATTCTGGTAATATTTCGGAACACCTCTGTCGGAGGCCGAATGGGGATGTTCGCAAACAGGTACAGAAGTTTGGGCAAAATTACCATCTTCACAATTGCAGCCCTGTCTGCCAATGACAATGGCAGTCTATTCCAATGGTTGATTTTATCATCTAGAGATGATATTACTCTGCCGTAATTAGTTCTTATTACTTGTTCTGGATCCCTGTGGAACCACACCCCTAGATATTTAGTGGGTTCTTCTTGCCATTCTAGTGGGAGCATTGTACTAACTTTATGTTCGATCTGTATATACGTTTTTCAAATTTAAAAAAAGGCTTGCTTTATTTTTACTGTCTTTAATTTAAACGTATTTCAATATTTTTTAGATCTTATTTATTGATGTGAAGTTTTGTACTGCATACCCCGATTTCTCCACATCGAGTATGTTTTCCATGTCTATCCAGGTTGGCTAGACTCATTAGCACCTTGCACTTTAAAAATGAAGTGCTCCTCACTTTGCTTTGTGTGATCAACGCCTCTGGGCAGGCCGAAACGTTATGCTGGCAGGCGGCAAAAAACTAAAATAAATATTTTTATCACCTGCAAGATTGGGTCAGCTTTCGTTTCCTTCTCCTGGTGGTGTCCCGCTGTATGGAGGATTGCTGGAGGTTGGGTTCGAGCTTGCTTTGCGTATATGTGTATATATGTATATATGTGTATGTGTATATATGTGTATGTGTGTATATATGTATATGTGTGTATATGTATATGTGTGTATATATGAATGTGTATATATGTGTGTATATGTGTGTATATGTATATATGTGTATGTATATGTGTATATATATGTGTGTATATATGTGTGTATATGTGTATGTGTATATATGTATGTGTATATATGTATGTATATATATATGTATTTATGTGTATATATGTGTATGTATATATATATTTATGTGTATATGTGTATATATGTGTATATATATATATATATATATTTGCACAACAGAGTTCCCACCGCCGTCGCTCCTCTTCGTCCCGGGTGCTCGGTCCGCGGTGGTGAGCCGCTTACGAATTCACAAAACAATCCACTCCAGTCAGGCTAGATAGAAGACCAGCACGCCATACTATTGAATTTCAAGAGTGTTTAATTACAGCCCCTACCCCCACAACAGACGCGTTTCGCCAGAAGGCTTTGTCAGTGAACACTGACGAAGCCTTCTGGCGAAACGCGTCTGTTGTGGGGGTAGGGGCTGTAATTAAACACTCTTGAAATTCAATGGTATGGCGTGCTGGTCTTCTATCTAGCCTGACTGGAGTGGATTGTTTTGTGAATATATATATATATATGTATATATGTGTATATATGTATATATATTTGTATATGTATATATATTTGTATATATATATATATATGTATATATATATATATATATATATATATATATATTTGTGTGTGTATATATATATATATATATGTGTGTGTATATGTGTATATATGTGTATGTGTGTATATATATGTGTATGTGTGTATATATATATATATATTCACTGAAAAAACCATAGGTTATAGACCATATATAGTTAGGAATTAGCATTTACAAAACCTTGAAAATTCACTGAAAAAACCATAGGTTATAGACCATATATAGTTAGTTGCACTAACTATATATCGCGCACCCGCAATCCACTGCTGATCATGTCACATATTACATCATTCATGACATGGTCAGTGACATCACTGATGACATCACTGATGACATCTCAAATGACAGTGGAAGTATACGTGTCTGGGCGAAGGATTTAGTAGGTGCATGACTGAATGTATGAGTGAGTGATTAAATGTGTCTCACTGAGTGCATGGGTTAGTGACTAAACTGTCTTAATTTGTGCATCATTATGTCTGTTGTTCTGTAAACTGCTGCATGTGTTGATCATTAGCTATACGAGAGGCTATATGTGTTATTAATTGGTTGCCCAAGTATTTCTATGGGAGATTGAGTTTGTGTGGGGGTGGCTGGAAGGTGTGTGACTCTATGCATAGATGTGTGAGCAGTTTATTCACTAGGTGTATGAGTTCAAGAGTGCATGTGGAAACAGCTACATGGGCAGTTGACTGTGTGCATGAGTGTATTGATGAGTGAATGGATATCTCAATGCTACATGTCATAGTAAGTACATATGTAAAACACAGTACATGTGAGAGTTGGCATATATAAATAACTGTGCATGAGAGCCACTGAATGAGTGAGTGGTTGTATCGTTCATTGTGAACTTGTATCAGGGATTGTATAAGAGAGTAAATATGTGTTAGTATATGTTTCAATAAGTAAGGTGTGTTTAACTGTATAGTTGAAGAAATGGAGGTGAGATTGTTTCTTTGCATGACTGACTGGGTGTGTGAGTAACTCCATGGATGAGTGGCAGTGTGTGAATGTCTGTATACACTGAGTGTATCTAAGGTTATATTAGAGTCTGAAGAGATTTATCGTATTAGCGCAAGAATGATGTCAAATGAGATGTCATCAGTGATGTCATCAGTGATGTCATTTGAGATGTCATCAGTGATGTCATCAGTGATGTCACTGACCATGTCATGAATGATGTAATATGTGACATGATCAGCAGTGGATTGCGGGTGCGCGATATATAGTTAGTGCAACTAACTATATATGGAATTTCAATGGTTTTGTGTGAGTAAAATAAGGTTTTTTAAATGCTAATTCCTAACTATATATGGTCTATAACCTATGGTTTTTTCAGTGAATTTTCAAGGTTTTGTAAATGCTAATTCCTAACTATATATGGTCTATAACCTATGGTTTTTTCAGTGAATTTCAATGGTTTTTTAATAGCAAATATCATAAGCTGTCGAATGTCAAGTACGTGGTAAGTGAAAACATTTTCGTGTTTATGCACACTGATCTGCTTTGAATGGTGCCCCCCCCCCCTCATTTCTATTAGGAGTACTCTCTCTTTGCAGATAGTGAAAGGTAGTTAACGCAGGCCTTTGCCCCCGTTGTAATCCGTCGTGCCTGCTTCTCTCTCCATTTGATTGATTGTTATCCAAGTATTTACTGTTTTAGAATTAGTTCTCTTTGGTTCATTCTCTATTTACAAACAAACACAGAGTCGCAATACTCTGTTTAGTCTTTGCAGATAACGAAAAATCGTGTAAAAAAAAAGAAAAGGAATCGAGTAAAATCAGTAGGCCACTAATGGGATCTCTTTTTGACCTCGCTAAAATAGAAACATTAGGAACAACCCCTCATGACAAATACAAAACTAGTGAGATGAACTGAACTCCACACAATGATGGCTGCAAAACAGCTCGGCTCCGCCACCCACCCCGCCCAAAATAACGATAAAGAGCGGCTGCCATGATTGGTTGCGGAATGGCCACAACGGAGCTACGAAATGGTGCTGCTCTCATGCTAACCCCAGCTTCAGTCTGAAACATCCAGAAACACTGTAGACTACCAATTCGATCAGTTCCGGTAGCGCCCCAATGTAACCCGGTAGAGAAGAACTAGCCCTCCCCTCTTTGACTGATGGTTCTTGTTGCCTGTCCCTTCTGTTGTCATTTAACAGAACTATTTAGCCTGCTGAAAGAGGTTGTGTTCCGACCGCTGGTTGGTGGAGACATTTTGACTATATTCTGGACCTGCGTTGTCGCGTAATGCGTCATATGACGCGCCGCGTTAGCGCATCCGGAAGTCATCCGGGGCGCGCAGCGCGTAACGTAAGCATAACAAGTCATGTGACTTGTTAATAAAACTTTTCATTGGTTCATTTTACTTTTCTTATTGTAATGATGAAAGGCTTGGTCATATCACCTAAAAATTACGCTTTTCATTACTTCCGAACATTATTTTTTCTTAAATATATGTTATAATGTTCCAGGCTAATGTACTTTCCCGGAAATTTTACAACTGTCCTGCAAGTAAAATATATTCTTTTTTCGAGAAAAAGAGCGTTTCTTCGTCCCATGACGGAGCCGTTGAGCAAAAGAGGGTCGACCTGCTGTCTTAGTCGCCGATACGCCTGAATATGAGATTCTTATCGATCACTTTATGTTGCAGGAATAGAAAACACAACAGCCCTTGACCATTTATCTTTACTGCGTTCCTTCGTATTATACCTTTTACCCTTCATGTAATTGGTCTGCTTTATTTCACTTGCCTTTTAATGATTCTAAAACAGTGACTATTATTAAAAACTTTACCAATGTATACACTACTACCATGTTTTCTTTTAAAAACCTTTATTGTGAAAATTTCATTATACAAATACGAGCCTATAACCACGTGGGCCTGCCACGGAGCAAACTGTAATCGTATATGATGAATAGACATTTACACTGTAGAGGAACGTAACGGGCGGGCCATTAGGTTGCAAAAACTAAGGTGTCTAACAGTTACGGAATCGGTGGACGTACATTTTATAATTAAAATACGACAGGGCCAGTTACAATAAAATTATCTAGATATACATTTGCGGGCAAGTACCATGGGTGACGTTAATTCGAATTTTCAACAGTACAGTAATCAATAACACATCAGAACTTAATATCAATAGGGATGTCGAAATATTCAATCAATTCTCGTCCCCGCCCGCCATGTGCTTCAAAACTGCATACGTATCTCGTGATTTCAAGGTTCTGCAACCAGTACACAACAAGGAGTTACGAGTCCCATTTATTCCGGCGCCATTTTGGGCGAGGACGGGCAGGTCCAGGATATAGTCAAAATGTCTCTACCAACCATCGACTATGATGATGTTCATATGCTGTATTTATTAGAGTAACACTCATCTGCCCACATGAAATTAATTTACCACAATCTAAACATGTCATTTTAATCTTTCCAAAGTTCTTCTAAATATTTGGGACCGTTTCCCTTGCCTCTGAAGCTCTCAGTGCCACTTCTTTGATGAATGTACTAGCAGGTCAGGGGTTCTCCTCCAAATCTCTCTTTTATGCAGCACTATAATAAATTGGTGCCACCTCTCCATATGACGATGCATGGTATAGTTACCACAACTATATTTTTTTTCGGTTCCTCTGGAGAGTTCATCGTGGCAGATGAAGCGTGTAACATACCGGGCATTTACCTTTTTTTGCATGTACAGGAAAGGGAAAAAAAATCGAGCGTCCGAGTTCTAAGGTGTCCCAGGGCCATTTTAGTGGACCAGGCCCAAATCCAAAGAACAGGCCGCCATTTTGAGAGTCCTCTTGCAGCCGCCTGTCGCTGTAGCATCAAGAGCAGCCGAAACTCAGCTGAATGGCAACTGAAACGGTAAATGGGCGCCCCACTACATTTCAGCATTGTAGGATGACCACACCAGTACAGCAACTTGCTAGACATCACCTCGGTGCCATCCGGATCTCGGCGCCCCACTGCAGATGAAGTGCCTCTCAACTATGAAACCACCACGGTGACATCCGGATCTTGGCGCGTTGTGCTGCCTTCGGCCTATTCGCACATCGGTCCGCTACTGACGCCATCTCACAGGCTAATGGGGTGACCCACGCCGAGTTTCAGCATTGTAGGATGACCACACCAACTTGCTAGACATCACCTCGGTGCCATCCGAATCTTGGCATCTCAACGCCTAGTGGTATCTTCCATACAGAAAATATTGTTACGCTGCCTTTGGCCCCATTCGCACATCAGTCCGCAACTTAGACATCACCTCGATGCCATCCGGATCTTGGCATCTCAGCGCCTTGTGGTGTCAGTCAGAAAATATTGTTGCGCTGCCTTTGGCCCCATTCGCACATCAGTCCGCTACTGACACCATCTCACAGGCCAATAGGGCGCCCCACGCCGACTTTTACCATTGTACGATGGCCACACCAGTGGCACAACTTGCTAGACATCACCTCGGTGCCATCTGAATCTTGGCATCTCAACGCCTAGTGGTATCTTCCATACAGAAAATCTTGTTACGCTACCTTTGGCCCCATTCGCACATCGGTCCGCAACTTAGACATCACCTCGGTGCCATCCGGATCTTGGCATCTCAGCGCCTTGTGGTGTATTCTCTTCAGAAAATATTGTTGAGCTGCCTTTGGCCCCATTCGCACATCGGTCCGCAACTTACACATCACCTCGGTGCCATCCGGATCTTGGCATCTCAGCGCCTTGTGGTGTCTTCTACTCCGAAAATATAGTAGAAAATATTGTTGCGCTGCCTTTGGCCCCATTCACACATCAGTCCGCTACTGACACCATCTCACAGGCCAACAGGGCGCCCCACGCCGACTTTTACCATTGTACGATGGCCACACCAGTGCCACAACTTGCTAGACACCACCTCGGTGCCATCCGGATCTTGGCATCTCAGCGCCTTGTGGTGTCTTCAAATCAGAAAATATTGTTGCGCTGCCTTTGGCCCCATTCGCACATCGGTCCGCTACTGACGCCATCTCACAGGCCAACGGGGCGCCCCACGCCGACTTTCAGCATTGTAGGATGGCCACACCAGTGCGGCAACTTACTAGACACCACCTCGGTGCCATCCGGATCTTGGCGCGTTGTGCTGCCTTCGGCCTATTCGCACATCGGTCCGCTACTGACGCAAACTCACAGGCCAACGGGGCGCCCCACGCCGACTTTCAGCATTGTAGGATGGCCACACCAGTGCGGCAACTTACTAGACACCACCTCGGTGCCATCCGGATCTTGGCGCGTTGTGCTGCCTTCGGCCTATTCGCACATCGGTCCGCTACTGACGCAAACTCACAGGCCAACGGGGCGCCCCACGCCGACTTTCAGCATTGTTGGATGGCCACACCAGTGCGGCAACTTACTAGACACCACCTCGGTGCCATCCGGATCTTGGCGCGTTGTGCTGCCTTCGGCCTATTCGCACATCGGTCCGCTACTGACGCAAACTCACAGGCCAACGGGGCGCCCCACGCCGACTTTCAGCATTGTAGGATGGCCACACCAGTGCTGCAACTTGCTGGACACCACCTCGGTGCCATCCGGATCTTGGCGCGTTGTGTTGCCTTCGGCCTATTCGCACATCGGTCCGCTACTGACGCCGCCTCACGTGCCAACGTATTTTCTCCGCATTTTACACCCTATGCCGCATAACAGGTCATGTGACTTGTTTATAAAACTTTTCATTGGTTCATTTTACTTTTGGTTTCCTAATGATGGAAGGCTTGATCATGTGACCTAAAAACAACACTTTTCATAGGATGAAAACTTTTTTTTTTTCCCAAACGATGAAAGCCCCACCTTGTTTCTGGATGTTTCAGACTGAAGCTGGCGTCAGCATGAAAGCACCACCATCTCGTAGCTCAGTCGTGGTCATTCCGTGAGCAATCATGGCAGCCGCTCCCCACCAGAAGCCTGCAGGAGTCGGAGCCCCCAAAACTTTTGATGAATTCTCAAGGCGGAGGGGACGCTTTCGAGAATGGGGTCCAAGACCTAGCAGACAAGCGTCCGATTTCCAAGGTGTCCCAGGGCCATTTCAGTGGACCAGGCCCAAAAAGGAAACAGCCTGCCGCCATTTTGAGAGTCCTGTGACAGCCGCCTATCGCTGCACCGCAAGAGTGGGCGCAACTCAGCTGAATTGCGGCTTTTGACACAGTGGACCAAAAACGGACGGAATGGCAACTGAAACGGTAAAGGGGCGCCCCACTACAACAGATGACACTCCACCTGGAGAGGCCCGTTCACGCCGCCTCCCCCGGGGCGCTCCACGCCGTTATTCGGAGCAGCATTGTAGGATACCAAAACCAGTGCGGCAACTTACTGGACATCACCTTGGTGCCATCGTTCTGCTGCCTTGGAACTATTCGCGCAACAGTTTGCTACTGATGACCCACCCCCCGCGACGCCCCATGCCGTTATTTGCTGGGTGGCAACTTACTAGACATCACTTTCGTGTCATCTAGATTTCGGCGCGTTCTGCTGCCTTGGAACTATTCGCACAACAGTTTGCTACTGATGACCCACCCCCTGCGACGCCCCACGCCGGAAATCTGGACGTTGTGCTGCGTTGGGACTATTCGCACAGCCGACCGCTACTTAGTTGTTTTTCCCTAAAAATGTTTATATGTTATTACTATTTTTGTTTTCTTGTATATATTTATAAATTATTAAAGTTTTATAATCTTACTACTTTGTCGGAGTGCTATATATTTTTAATGTGACACATAATTGTAAAAACTTTGATGTACAAACAGTCATCCCTGGAATCTTCCGCTTCAGGCTCGGTCCCCTCCCCAATCACAATACAGGATGGTTTTCAGATAATAGCAACGCTTCTGCTGTGACGGATCTCATCGAGTGTGGGCCTTGATCTACTATAACTCCTTTGAAGAGGGGTGATTCTTTACAGCTTTGGCCATAAACTACATCTGCAGGGCTAGCTGATACCCTAGGACCAGCCTGGACAATCGGACACAGAGGAAAAGGAGTGTCAGAGGGTGCGGTAGTGAATAGGGCGAAAGGGAGGTGTCGGGCGCGCACAGGGTGTGATTCTCAGGGAACAGCAGCGCAGATGGGGGAGGTTTATTACCCATGCATAAGACAGAGAGCGGGGGTGACCACTGCCTGGGGGAGATGCTTGCGGGGGTGGGGAGCCATGCTAAGGATCGACAGCGTGCACAGAGTGGGTCTGGTCAAGGCATCTAAAATGGCTGCCGTGCACGACAAAAGTGTGGCATTTGAAAAAAGACAAGATGGCGCAGACAATGTTTTTCAACACTTCCTGATTTCCTTCGAATCGAACGTTAACAGACGTTGGGGCATATTACCAAAGTTAAGCGATATTTATCCCTAACGATGCTTAGCAACGATTTTTTTACCGTCAGAAATTATCGCAGATAAACCTTGCTATTATCAAGGTTTATCGGAAATACGATAAAAAACGACCGCAATGCATTAATATCGCTGAAAACTCAGCGATATTCATGCATTACCGAGCTAATGCTCTTAGCCATGTTATCCACCTCCCATTGGATAACATGGCTAAGAACTGCTCAGGGCAGGTGGTAGCTTTTGGAGATATTCGCCCTTATCTCGAATATTTCCAAAAGTTGATAATAGGAGATAGCGATGTTAGCGACTGTTTCCAGTCGCTAACATCTTGGCATGCCCACTTTGCATGTCATTAGTGATAAATATCACTCACATGCAAAGTGGGGCCCAAGATGGTCGCTATCTTCTACTAGCCGTCGCTAACTGGTGTTAGCAACAGCTAGGTAATACACATATAATTTTATCTCCGCGAAGCGGAGCGCTGTTACAGATATATATCTTGTTTCTGAACGTTAATTTCTCAAAATGCACTGAAGCACATATATTGAGACCTAGCAAAGGCACATCGGGCTACCAGTCCCTACAATTTTGCCAAGTTTCGTGCAAATCCATTCAGCTGTTCGATCCTACCGAGAGACAAGATGGCGGCCGCTACGGACTGTTTGGAATGTTTACAGACACCGGAGAGCCAATCAGCTTCGCTTCGCAAAGCTCCGTAACGCGAAAAGTACGCGAAGCGGTGCGCTGTTACATATATATACCTTTTTTTGAACGTTAATTTCTCAAAATCCACTGGAGCACATATATTGAGATCTAGCAAAGGCACATCGGGCTACCAGTCCCTACAATTTTGCCAAGTTTCGTGCAAATCCATTCAGCTGTTCGATTATTATTATTTTTTTTTTTTTTTGCCCCGCGGGGCCCTTTTAAAACCTCCACATCAAACCTAGGGGGTGAGCGACAATGTACTATGCCCCCTTATGGTCATTTGCCCCTTCGCTTTGGCCTCCTCTTGTCTCTCGATCCTACCGAGAGACAAGATGGCGGCCGCTACGGACTGTTTGGAATGTTGACAGACGCCGGAGAACCAATCAGCTTCGCTTCACAAAGCTCCGTTGCGCGAAAAGTACGCGTAGCGGAGCGCTGCCCAGTCCGCTGTTACAGATATATATCTTTTTTTGAACATTAATTTCTCAAAATCCACTGAAGCACATATATTGAGACCTACAAAAGGCACATCGGGCTACCAGTCCCTACAATTTTGCCAAGTTTCGTGCAAATCCGTTCAGCCGTTCGGGCTAAAAGTGAGGCCAACCGCCCTATGGAAATTAACATGGGAAAAACGCGTTTTGGGACCCCCCTTTTTTCTCGGCCCCCCCTTGACGAACCCCCCCAAAATTTTCAGGGGCTGCTCAGAAACAAAATGTGCCATTTTCCTGAAAATTTCAGCCAATTCCGTCCACAAACGCCAAAGTTATTAGACATAGAATTTTCAAAAAACCCATAGAGAAAAAATCCTAACTATATATACCTACTGGCGACCGCCAGTAGGTAATATATGTGTGTGTATATATATATATATATATGTATGTGTGTGTATATATATGTATATGTGTGTATATATATGTATGTGTGTATATATGCATATGTGTGTTTATATATATGCATATGTGTGTGTGTATATATATATGCATGTGTGTGTATATATATGTATATGTGTGTGTGTATATATATATATATATATATATATGTGTGTATATATTTATGTATATGTGTGTATATATTTATGTATGTGTGTATATATGTATATATGTGTATATATATGTATGTGTGTATATATGTGTGTATACGTATATGTGTATGTATATTTATATGTGTATATATGCATATGTGTATATTGTTCACGCTGTCAGTCCTTTAAAATGTCATTGCTTTTAGTATGTGTTTGTGCAAATACACGCCCCAAACAGTGATCTCATGTGTCACATGGTCATGAACATAGAAGATATACTCAACAGAGCACGTATATGTATAGATATATTTTTAGCTTATATTATAAGTCGGTTGTCATAAATTCACACCTGCATGAATGCATAGTGTGGTTCATATATAAACAATTGATAAATACATTAATCACTTGTATAAAATATTGCTGGATAAATCCCTGTATTTACAAATGAAAATGATTTTTTTCTCAAATATATGCACGCATAATTGTTGTAGTTTTTAACATATTAATGCTATGATAAGAATGGATGAATCCCAAATATTATCAACAACTGTGCTAATATTTTGATGTTAACAGTTGAATCCCACACTCAAAGATAACACGAACACATGACCATGATAAAATTTAAATATAAATAGTGCAAAGCAGCCAATTTTTAAAGTGCGGACAAGTTGTGCAAGATTTGAAGTGCAAAGAGGGCATGAAATGCAAGATATCTGATTGATATATAAGAAGCGCATCAATATATATAACATAAATTTGCTGCAGAGCCCTGCAACATATGTTAAAATCCTATACATTGTCTACTAACATTTATCTATCAATACAGAAAAGAATCAAATTTGAGGAAATAAATAGGGAATTTAGCCATAAAAAGGCTAAAGAACAAAAAATGAAAAAAGGGGGGGAATTTCCTAATATAAAATGCATATATGTATATATATATATATATATATATATATATATATATACAATATACTTCATATTTTTTGAATTCCATAAAAATATTTATAAAACACAACATATATTTGATATTTTTTGTATTTTTCTTCTTTTTAACTTACACATGACAATATGAACATATTTACAAAATGATGGTATATGTACACACAAGTGAATATCAAGATATATATATAGATATAAGTATACACTGAAGTATATAAAAACATCTATATACATTTATACCAAATGTATCAAAAGGTATCAAAAAGCATCAAAGGTATCAAAAATATCAAAATTATCAAAGGTATCAAAAATTTCAAAGGTATCAAAAATGTCATGAATTTTACAAACATGACCTCAAATTCATAATAGGCAGTATAAACCCAATTACAATAATACATCTATGCAAGAGAGATATATATGTGTAACGTGTCAGTGTTATTATTTTTCAATTATCCAATTAAAAGAAGAGACATATATTTCTCAATATTAGGGAACCTATATATTGGAAATTATTAATGTTATGTATAATATTAATTGGTCGTAACACTGACCCTTCTATTATATGAAACTGATGCAACACTGATTAGAAAATAACAAATATGGTTATAAAAAGCTATGCAATTCCTCAATATTATTTAGTCCATTGGGCCACTTGCTGTCGAACTCTAAAATCATCCTGGTTTCGAGTTGTCTTAGGAAGCGCTCCCGATTGCCTCCTCTTTTCAGTTTTGGAATTGAACCCACCACATAATATTTTAGACAATTTAAATCCTGATTATGGACGTCTTTGAAGTGGCGGGCTACCGGATAGGCTTGATCATTGTGGAGTATTGCCCTTAGGTGTTGCAATATTCTCAAGTGCACCTGTAGCTTTGTACTTCCTACATAATTTAAGCCACAGGTGCACGTGAGAACATATACTGCAAATTCCGTTTTGCAATCAAAATTGCCACGGATTGGTGTTTCATATGCACGAAATGGAGAGGAATAAGCGGCCTTATTAATCCCAAACTTACATGCACGGCAAGTCGTGCATTTCCTGAACCCCCGATTTGGTTGTAGCCAGGATATTTTTTGTTTAGTTTCCCGTGCTGCCTTATCCAAGGTAGACCTCATGTTCCTTGCTCGTCTAAAAGTGATGTTCGGGGTATTGGGTAGTTTACCACTGAGAACTGAGTCTGTCAACACGATTGGCCAATTTTTGTTAATTATGGCCCTTAGTTTTCTATCCTCTCTACTGAAAGTAGTGACAAGTCGTGGACATGTTTTGGTATTATCTATTTGTGGTGTTGCTACTGGGGTCATGTCGTTAGATTGTGTATTCACATTAGTTACAGGAATGTTTTTAAATAAACTTTCCCTTGGTCTTTGTTTAACTTTTTGAATAGCTTTTTGCAGGATAGAGTCAGTGTAACCTCGTGCCTTGAAACGTATGACCATTTCTTCTACACATCGGTCAAAATCATAAGATGAACTACAGATTCTTTTCAATCTTAAAATTTCACTGTAAGGAATGCTTGATATAAGATGTCTCGGGTGCATGCTAGACGCATGTAGCGTAGCATTGCCAGCGGTGGACTTTCTGTGTAGGGTCGTTTTAATGGTCTCATTATCAATATATATTTCTACATCCAAAAATTCAATTTTGGTTTTACTCATATGGGATGTGAAATGTAAGTTTGAGGAGTTAGAATTGATATATTTTACAAACATGTTAGCCTGCTGCTCATCACCCTTCCACAAGATAAAATCATCATCTATATAGCGTAAATAACAGCAGACATGATTGTCGACCCAATGTTTGTGTTTCGTCAACAGGACCTGCTTCTCCCACCAGCCGACGTGTAAACACGCATAGCTGGGGGAGAAGCAGGACCCCATAGCCATTCCTCTGAGTTGTTTCAATAATTCAGAACCAAAGGCAAAGAAATTGTTATTCAGGCACCATTCAATTAAAAGAATGATCATTTTGTTGTGCTCATAGTACTCTATACTTCTGCTGGATAAATAGTATTTGATGGCTTCTAGTCCCTGTGCGTGGTTAATGCTCGTATAAAGTGATTCCAGATCTAGTGTTATTAATAACATATCAGCATTCCATGTTAGGTTTTGAATTTTACATAAAAAATCACTCGTATCACGAACATAACTCGGCAATTCCTTGACAAAATCTTGCAAAAAATAATCTATATATTGACCTACATGCTCGCCCATACTGTTGATGGCAGAGATGATTGATCTGCCAGGGACGGGATTCACGAACTTGTGAACCTTAGGAATAAGGTATAGTGATGGCATAACAGGGAATTCGATGTTCATAAATTTATATTCTTCAAAAGAGAGAAGTCCCTCCTTACGCCATTGCGCCAACATTTTTTGCAGTTTGTCTTTGGCTTTAGTATACTCTTTTTGGTTAGTCTTCTCATAGCAGTTGGTATCGCTCAATTGTCTTTTAGCTTCCACAATATAATCCTTTTTTGGCCAGATGACCAGATTACCGCCTTTGTCTGAATTTTTGATTACAATTTCACTGTCTTCTGCAAGTCTCTTCATTAATTTGTCATACGCTCTTGTCATGTGTAGATTTTTCTTTCTCTTTTTGTTATTTATTGATTGATACAGTTTCTTAATATCGTTTGTAACGCACTCATGAAAAACATCTATGCAATCTTTAGGCATCATAGGCATGAAATTGGACTTGGATTTGAATGGACTTAGACCAGCTCCTTTTTGGAAAATGTCAATTTTATTGAGTCTCACTTGTGTAGCTTGATCAATATCGGAGTCAGGAAGATCTGAATTCTCTTTTAGATCATGTATTGTGAGGACAATTTCCGCATCAGATGATTGAAAAGGAGCTGAAGCAAGAGGGTCGCCATTATCTGTGTTCATTTGTGTTACACTTTTGGCGTTTTTTGAGGCGAAGTGTTTCTTTAGCTTAAGCTTGCGAATGAAACAAAAAACATCCACTCTAGTCATGCTATAGTTCATGTTTTGTATAGGACAGTAGTTAAGACCAAGTGATAAGAGCTGTTCCTCTGCCTTGGTCAAAGTTATAGTTGCTAGGTTAATTATGGTTTTGTCTTCTACCGTCTGTTGCTCCAATTGCTTTTTTTCTTCTTTTTTTGCTGATTTTTGTTTACATCTTCGTCTCCTTTCTTTTCGCCTTTTGTTTCTTCTTTTCTTGTTTGTTGCCGCGTCAACATTGGTCGTGATGTTTGAAGTCTCTCTTCGACTAAAAAATCCAATTCCTCAGCTAAATCTAATCTGATTGCCGGAAACTGGTTGGAAGAAATGGATTCGCAGCTGGAGCCACTCGTAAGCGAGATCGTATCAGTGCTGATTGTGTCATCATTGTCCTCATTTTCCCCATTAACTGTATTGGGTATTCCACTTGTAGAGGCATCACTTGATGGTGCATTAGATTTGCACTTACTTTTCTTATTACTATATTCTTGTCTCTACTGTGCATTGTATTTTCGAGAGAAAGTGAAGATTCTACCGTGATTATAATCATCCTCATCACGAGCAAATGTATGCGCTTTCCTGATTTTTATCTTTTCCTCGTGCTTTTCCAATCTAACATTCATGGCATCCCACATTTTCTTGATCTCATCATTAGTACCCCTGTTGTTTATTTCATTTGTTAATCTTTCAATTTCCTCCAGAATTATATCCCGGTCAATTGTTGCATATTTGATTAAGATATGGACCGAGTTCATTGAGGCTGCCAAATTGTTTTCTCCCCACTCCTTCAACATGGCAGGGTTGGGTTTGTCAAAGCTGGGAGCAAGAAGGATTCGTAAACCACGAGGAACTCTTCCAACTTCAGCATATTTACTTAACAATTTGTGCTCCCACCATTTAGTTATTTCCGTTTTTTTGTTTTTTTCCAGATCTTTAAACAGCGTTTTAATATTCATTGTCGCTGCATCTTGTGGATTTTCATTAGGCGTTTTGTTTTTTATTGTAGTATTTGATGTTTTGTTAAACATTTCCTCAGCCGCTGCGTCGCGCTTTCTCATAGCTTCCGCTGACATACTCTGTGCTGTTTTGAAAAATCGACCCAACTTGAATTATGTCGGGTCTGGATAGCATCCTGTCCTTAACCTCGCTTAACCTGAGTCTAGTTTCTAAATCACTCACCGCGTAACAGAAGTCTTCAAGCCGTAGGTCCTCCGACCCGACCGGTCCGAAGATCTCTTCGACGGCTTCAGCAATCGAAAGCTCAGGGGGCAGCCGTCTGTATTTTCCACCACGGAATCTTGTCAAACGATTTGAAATACGGCTGCCGTCATTTTCAGCGAGGGGGTCCGTGTAGCGGAGCAAACCAACTTCCGCTTCAATAGTCACAAAATGACTCCGCAGCACCTCCGGCAAGCAGTACAGCCACACCAGCGAGAGAGGAGACGGACCACAGGATCAGGTGCAAAGATTTTATTAGCACAGAGAAACAGCTACGCCTTTCAGGCTACAAAGCCCTTGTTCGCGCTGTCAGTCCTTTAAAATGTCATTGCTTTTAGTATGTGTTTGTGCAAATACACGCCCCAAACAGTGATCTCATGTGTCACATGGTCATGAACATTAAAGATATACTCAACAGAGCACGTATATATATATTTTTAGCTTATAATATGTCGGTTGTCATAAATTCATACCTGCATGAATGCATAGTGTGGTTCATATATAAACAATTGATAAATATATTAATCACTATATATATGTATGTATATATATATATATATATGTGTATATGTATATATATATATATAGTGACATGTTTAATTATGTGAAGCCATGCAAATTTTTGCACAGACGGAAGATATCTGTATAATCAGCTGCTATGAATTTTGACCATATTAATTTTGCACTGTAGCAATTTTGTACAAATAGAAGGGGAATATTCCTAATCGTGTATATCTTGCACTAATGCGATGTTTTGCACAAATAACTGCACTGAAAGCGATATTTGCACATCAGGAATCTTGCATTTGCACTTTATACATCTTTTGGTCTAGCAGAATGCGAAATACAAATGATATCGATATTCTGGTACACACATACATATATCCAAAAAATTCATTTTAGGACGAAATTTAGATATCTTTGTACCCAAAGTTGAGGATAAATTGGGTTTATACAGTCTACAGATACAAAGTATTCAACTGTGATATCTCGTTTTACCGACAAGGTTACAAATGTCAACACTCTAATTAATTTCTAGACGGTTAGTTGTTGCTAAATCAGGTATTTTACATTGATTTGCTTTAAGACACATAACTGCTATACAAGCCTAGTATGTTGTTTATGTCCATACACAGCCCTCACATGTGATGTTAATTGACCTATCACTGGCACTTTATAAGGGCCAACCATGCACTTGAACATTGTCATGTGAAAAAGGCTCTTGGAGCCGAAACGTCATGAGACTACCCTGCACTAGAAAATAAACAACGAACTCACTTAATTGGTCCGTGTACTTTGTATCCTGGCTGGTGTGAATCCAGAGCATGAGACAAGGGACGGAGTGTTTGATATATATATATATATATATATATATATATATATGTGTGTGTGTGTATATATGTATATGTGTGTGTATATATATATACATATATATGTATACTAGCTGTACCCGAATCCATCGTTGTGTATATATAAACACGCGCCAATGTTGCAAAGTGAACCAACTCCTCCCTCCACCCACTTCTCGGTCTGCCATCCTGACACCAACTGTCCATCCTAATATATGTTGGCTATTGTCTCTATGCGTCCCTTGTAGTTGTTGCTCAGCAACCAAATTGATAGGGTCCGTTAGGCCTTTCGATTAAAAATGTGCCTGTATTGGACACGCGCGTTTTCGAATCCAACATTGTGTATATATAAACACGCACTTAATCGAATCCAACGTTGTGTCAAGATTTCAAAGCAATCGGTGAAGAACTTTCGGAGATTTTAAGATTTTTAACAAACGAACATTTACATTTTTATTTATATAGATAGGTGTGTGTGTGTGTGTGTGTTTGTGTGTGTTAGTGTGTGTGTTAGTGTTAGCCCTTAGAGGCCTTCCCTGGCCACAGTACCATTTACAAGAGACTGACATGTGGCCAAAGAGTGCCAATTGGGTTTTGTATTAATGCAGTTTAGACAAAGAACAATGGCCATGGGCACCTGGTTGGCAGGAACCCAGGGCACACTCAGTCAAAGTACATCAACAGTTTCACGAAAGGTGGGGGCAACCATGCAAAAAAAGGGCACTTTCTAACCCACCCCCAACAAATGAGGATGAGACTAACCTTTCCCTAGAGAGTCTTCATTGTCTGAGTGGAAGAACCTGGAAAGTCCATCTGCATTGGCATGGGCAGTCCCAGGTCTATGTCCCACTGTCAAGTTCATTCCCTGTAGGAAGATGGACCACCTCAAAAGTTTATGATTTTTACCTTTCATTTGCATTAGTAATTTGAGAGGTCTGTGGTCAGTTTTAACTGTGAACTGAGTACCAAATAAGTATGGTTTCTGCTTCTTCAGGGACCAAACCACAGCAAAGGCCTCCCTCTCAATGGCAATTCAACGCTGCTCCCTGGAGAGAATCATTCTGCTTATAAAAGCAACAGGTTGGTCTTTTACTTCAGCATTGCTCTGGGATAGGACTGCTTTGGGCACTTTGCTACAGATGCCAGTGGTGTAAACACCTCCACAGGTAAGGGAGTTGTCTCCTCCCTAACCCTCCCCACTCCCGGGTCCTGTCTGTAGAAAAATACCCCTTTTAGACATGCTTACCCCCACTTTCTGTCCTAGCACTGATGCTTTCTGACTCAAAGTGCACTGGGTCCCTGCTGACCCTGTGCTAGTGCTGTTTCCTTTAAAACAGGTAAATGTCTAATTGTAACCCTATTGGCAAGGACTTTAGCACCCCTGTAAGTCTCTAGTAAATGGTACCTCTGATACCCAGGGCACCGGTACTAAAGAGGGTCCCTATGGACTGCAGCATGTATTGTGCCACCCAAAGTGACCCACACAAAAACTGCATGCAGCCTGCCATTGCAGGTTACATGAACTGGCGCAAATCATTTTGAAAACACAACATGGCACACTACCTGTGTGCCATGCACACTGCATATGCTATTTGTAGGTCACCCCTACAGCAGATCGTATGGCCCTACTACAGGGTGCATTATATTATATGTGAGGACATCTCTACATGAGCAGATATGTCCCTGTGATTTCTGGTTCCATTGACACAACCTTACTAGTGATAAGGAAGCCATCTTCACGCATATTTACTAGGCACTGGTCATTATGAGTTACCCAGCTACAAAATGGCTTCACTGAAAATTATGGTGTTTGGTATCAAACACCTCGTCTGAATAAATTCACACTGATGCCAGTACTCACTGTATTATGACATGCACCCAGAGGCCACCTTGGAGGTACCGCCTGAAACCTACCAGGGTAATAGTGTGCTGGCTGACCGCTCATCCAGGCTACCACCACAGATGAGTTTCTGAGCCCCTGCTTTGGCAAGCCAGTGCTCACAGAGGTCGGGAAGAATGCCTTCGCCGGAGAAAGGTGATCACACCTCCTTCAGCAGGATGGCTAGTGAATTACCATATCAAGGCCAGAGGGTTCCAAGCCTCTGACATCTTTGATATTCAACCTTTGCTTCCTCCAGACCTGGAGAATGCCACAGCTTGCCCTGCAGCCCACTTGGCACTGGAGGAGGCAGGAAAATGAGCTAGTCAGTACTATCCGGCTAGGCACACCCTTAAGGTGGGCCACCTGAAGTTGACACTCGAAGGAGGGTTTCACCATCTTGTTTTTGGTGAAACTAGGAACTCTGGGTCAGGTTTATGCCCACTCTCCACAGGAAGTGGTTTTATAGGGGTGCAGTCACCCCAGTGGTAGGTAGCCCATTGTTGGCTACCTTACACTTCCCTTAACACCCCTAGATTCAGTATTTAGGTGGCCCCCTGACACCAGTAAGTCAGATTTGTTTACCTGGCAACCGAAGAAGGACAAAAGAGAGCAGTCACTGTGAGATCTAAGGACTTAACCTCAACTTGGCGCCAAACCCTGCCTTGCTGCTGGTACCTTGATTACTGCACCAACCAAACTCGTCCAAATGCTTTGCATCCTCCCAAGCCTGTGGAGGATTTTCTGGTGCTTCAGCAACTAAGCAGCATCTCCCTTGGAGTGAAGGAGCCACCCCCTTGCAGCTGCGTTCAGCACTTGCCCTGTACCTCAACCTGCCAACCATGCGGTCCACCAAGGGAGCATTTCACCAGGAAGAAGTCTTTGCTGCTTAAGGAGGTTAGATCCGTCTCCCTGCCTAGTTCGGCGAGGCCAAGCCCTACGGCAGTCGACCAGCACCAATACCATGGGTACCGGAGCATTTGCTGGAACCAAGGATTGTTGTGTGTCTAGTCCAGACACCACTGAAGCTGACCTCCCTATGAGGGACTTTAGGATCACCGAGGCCAACACCGAGTGTGTCCATGCTGTCCTATTTTTTCTCCTTCTCCACATCACCAAAGCCAAGACCCTCAAGAGCAGAGCCTCCCTTTGGTTTATGCCGGACTTCAGCAAACCTCAGCTGCAAAATCACTTTAGTGTTCCATTTTGACACAGTCAAACCTTATGGGAGGCAGGATCCAAAACTTTCTTTGACACAGTCCTTCAGATTTTCCAAAGGGCTACTCCCTGCCATTTCTCTCTACTCTGCCACTCCTTTTACCTCCATCAGGGAGACTGATGGAGCACCTCATGTCTATTTTTGGATAGGTAGTGCAGCAAAAGGGGCTATAGGTATGTTCCAACTTCAGAAGAAGGAACTGGGTGTTATTCCTGCTTCTTCCTTGTGATGGAGAAAGAGGGAGCCTTCATTCTATTGTTGATCTCCATCCTCTGCATGCCTTCCTGCAGAACCAGAAATTCAAGCTGCTAGCATTGTTCCAGGCTTAGTTTGCCCTGGAGACTTGGGTGGTTTTGTTGGAGCTGAAGGACTCTAATTTCCATATTCCCGTCCTAAAAGCCTCCAGACATTTGCTGTGGTTCATAGTGGGCTAAGAACATTTTCAGTTTGCAGTTCTCTCTTTTGGCCTCACCTGTGCCCCTCAGGTGTTCAAGAAAGTAATGATGATGGTCTTAGTGTCACATCTAATCAGAAAGGGGGAGGAGGAAGAAGCAGTGACTCATTCAGCTTTCTTGTCGTAATATTAAATATTAGAGGGGGGGAAGGATCCCTTGTACCTGAGTAACAGGGTTCAATGTACTTGCCGTCTTTCGGGAAAAAAAACTAATTCTCGTATGCAGGCCGTGAGGCGGTATATCTTAGTTCTCCGCCTTATTTAGAAACGTGACAGCATCATCATTGGGTTTCTTTTCTCAACATGCTGTCCTACACCAGGAGGAAAAACCACTGGTTATTGCATTAGTGATCAGTGCTGAAAACCTGAAAGTGCTCAAGTGAGGTGAGTTAAAAAAAGAGAGGGACCTCCTATTACCTAAACTGTACTTTTATTCAGTTTGAAATGGAGGTGAATAAAAACAGTGTTATGCATAGAAAGACGAGTTAGTAGTCTCAACGCACAGGGTTGTCCATATGTATGGTCAATAATACATGGTTTTTCCTCCTTTTGGACAAGCCCTTTGAAGGCAATTGCCTGTTCGGCGACAAAGCAGACAACGCGCATGAGTGCTTTAAGGACTCCAGAGCTACAGCCAGATCCTTGGGCCTCTCTTCCACCTCTCTCCACGCGCAGTCTGTATTTTCGCCCCTTTCATGGCTACGACAGGGTGCCTTGCCACGTTCCACTCAGAGCCACAGGCCTGTGCAAGCTGTCCAGCCTCTGCGCGACCGAGGACGTGGGACCCACCGTCGGCCTGGGAGCCAACGGGCGGGCCAGTCCACCAGCGCCCCCTCTGCAGCAGCCTCCAAGCCCTCCTAGTCTGACCGTTCAGGGCCACCAATCTCCAGTGGGCGGCAGGATTCACCATCACCTCCCCCACTGGCACAGCATCATGTTGGACATGTGGGTTTTGCAGATAGTCTGAGGGGCTACTCCCTCTCCCTCCATGCCACCTCAATTCCATCACATCTCGGAGGATCAACCGGCCCTTCTCCAACAGGAAGTTACAGCTCTCTTGGCCAAGGGAGCCATCGAACGAGTTCCTGCCCCAGAAGTAGGTTGTGGTTATTATTCCACCTACTTTTTGATGCCTAAGAAGGACAAAGGCCTGCGTCCTATCTTGGACCTCAAGAACGTCAACCGCTTCCTCCGGAAGGAGAAGTTCAAAATATTGGCATTGGCTCAGGTCCTGTCTGCCCTCGACCCTGGAGACTGGATGGTAGTGTTGGACTTGCAGGACTCTTATTTTCACATGACCGTCCTGCCGGCCCATTAGGGTTAGTCAAAGTGTAAACATCCGGACCCAACACTAGATGGCGGACTTATGCAAAGCATGTGAATCCACAGCTCTAAATGCCAAGAACAGATGCATACTGGGTAAGTAGCAATTTTCTTCTGGTGGATGTGCTAGCGAACCGCAGATTCCTCATGGCCCTCTACCCCCTTTGTTCCCACTCTTTACTCGTTCTTGTGGAATGTTTTTTTTTTTTTCCTAAACAGGCCCCAAACTATGGATCGGTGCATTAGTAACGCCTATTTGCAGATGGGCTCTGCGTCTAAGGGCATGGACAAGCCTTTGAAAGAAACTGATGGCAGTGTGTCTTGGTGGCGGTTATATGTGGCCCCTCTAGTGACTTCTAGAGTGGAATGATGTTGGTGTGGATCCGCACTAGACCACCTACCAGGAAGCAAATGTACTGCCTTTTTGTTTCTTAATCCATTGTAAAGCCTGTTGGAATATTCACAGGGTGAAGAATCTGCGGTAAGAGAATATCCACCAGAAAAAGCATTGACAAAGGGAATTCTTTTTCATCTGTATTCACACGGTGAAACTGTTCATTTTCATTATATTGAGGGGGCAGTCTACTTAAAACAATATGAATTTTCTTGCATATAATAAATAATGCCTTTTTATTGGAACCAATGTTAATTTATATTGTGTTATGCTCATGTTTTGCCATTTTTTAGCCTATATGTTTTTTAATGTTTTAAATAGCTATCTGATAATTTGTAATAAAGTAGTTTGTGTGCTCTGACTAAAGAATTATAAACTCTCTCTTCAGGTTTATCAAAAGCTACAAAAAATTTGGCTGTCCCCTAGAAAGGTAAATATACTGCTTTTGTTTGTTAATGTGAAAGTTATTTTTTGTCAAATGAAGTGGTGTGAGAAAGCCACTTGATAGATATTTACTAGGTTGATGTTGGTATAAAATTGAATTAATTGCTGAAGAAGGATTTTCTAGACTTCTCTTAGTGTGCACTTCCACCCTGTTTATTTTTTGTCTACAGGATGTTTTTGTAACAAGCACACCGCATGTTGCTAATTGTTTGTCCAGTACTCATTGACATTACCCTGAAGTGTTCCGTTAGCGAAAGTCGCTGGCTCTCTGAATAGTCTTACAAAAGGGCCTCTTGAAATTGTGTCTTACTTAACCCCTTCCATGCTCATGACAAGGTCAGCTCGTCATGCAGTGCACTGATCCTGTGCTAATGACGAGCTGACCTTGTCATGAACAATGGGAATTAGAAAATATCAGCACCCAGCGGGAATTGCCTTAGCACCAATGTGGTTTTAAAGGATTCCAAACCACATGAGTAATTCATTGGTAGCAGATATATTTGATCTTGCCATTGGTGAGAAAATGCTAATATCCTCAACAAATACACTAAACAAAACATGTAACTTCAAGTTTAAAATGCCTAACCTGTGGCCGTTGGCTCAAGAGGCACAACAGTGGAAGCACAAACAAGAGATATGCAGCAATAAAGCAGTTCAGAAAAAAGACTAAAAGCTGCTTTGCCTGCTGTGCTCTGTCGAAATGGCTTCCAACCTGCGAGTGAGATCTACAGTGTCTCGGCTGACATTCAAAGCCATTAGATCACACTTTCTCTGTACTTCCAGAATGGCATTGCCTCCTGAGAAGTTATTGAAACACCTTTATTGTTCTCTAGCATGTTGCTCCTTTACTGAGAGGGTTCATATCGGATATAGCCATGCCCATAGGAAGTAGTGTTTTTTTCAAGTTTTCAGCTGTTGCTTCACTAATGTGGCAGAGTGCAGGATCTTCCCTCTTTTCCACTGTTTTGATTGTATTAGCATGGCCCATCGTAGAGTTGGCATGTTGAAATGTTGTATTGCTAAAGGACCAGGTGTAACTAAAGTGGCACTATGGACTTCTTACTGGCTGTTTTGCACCCCTGTCAAGAAGTTCAAGTACTGACAACAGCTGTTCCGTTTGATCATTTGCTTTCTCTCTGTAATAAAGGTTTCTTATGTACTCTGACCTCCTGTAGAGCAACTAAAATGTGCTGCCCTTAACCCACAGTCTGTTCACTCAGATTATTGTAGGTACATATACTGCTGGAACAAGCACCCAACCTAAAGGGCCCAAGAGTCTTGTCCACAAACTTGGCAATAATCTGTATGAAGCTTGCATGTGAAGTATCAGAAGCATATGAAGAAATATTCATCCAATCTGATAGAGACAACTTAGAATATCCCCAGGCATCAGACTGGATCCGGAAAACTTTCTGGAGCAGCACCTCTGCGCACCGGGGGCGGCGCTGCATGGCTCCTCCCTGATGTCTTCAACGGACGTGACGTCAGGAGAGCCCTATATGCTCCTCCGGCGTGTTGACGTCAGTTTTATTCTTTTCCGCGTCCCAACGCAGATCCTGGGATACCAGTGGTTCCTTGGTTTGTTTTTCGGGTCTTCTCAACGCCTTCGGCGTCTTGGAACAGTGTGCAATGCCTTCTGATGGATACATCTGCCTGTGGATTCCTTACCTTGTGGATTCCTCACTTTATGAATATTCCCTGCGCCAGCATTGCACGGAAATTTTTCCTAGCTCTCCATGCCGATGAGGTCGTCACAATGCCATGGCTCCGCACGCGGCTCCGCGTGACGTCACTGGAGCCATAAGAGGACCACGTCGGTGTGATGACGTCCGTTCCCTTTTTTCTACGCTGTCAATGCTAATGGTTTTTTCTGGGACTCTCCATACTTTTGACTAGATACTTTGTTATTGTGATTGTAACTTTCTCTCTTTTGGCATGTCTGCCCCGAGGAAGTCTGGCTTTAAGCCCTTTAATGCGGAGGTCATATGTCGATCACTGACCCGCATGAAGACTGTCTTAAGTGTTTGTCGTCTGACCACGACGTTGAGGGCTGTTCTTCTTGCAGGAAGATGAACCCGAAGGCTCTGAAGGAACGGGAGGCCAAGCTGTATATGGCCAAGGCAAGAAAAGAAACCAGCATTGGCATAGCCAATAGGTCTCGCCTTTAGCGCCTTGTAAGTGTTTAGCCATGCAACACTTGATGTTGGTGCACCAAGGATATTGTACTGGATAACTAAACACTTATAAGGTCCCAAAGGCGAGACCTATTGGCTATGCCAATGCTTGTTTTCTTTTGGGGACACATTGCTTGTCTCTGCGCCATCAAATGAAACGAAAATAGTCACAACTAAAAACCTGAAATGCGAACTTACGAAGAAACATAAACGAAACATGCCATTGTTAATGCCCGAAGATTATGCCAGTAATAGTAACTGATAAGTCAAATTTCTTCCAATATACCAAGGGTTCTTTGGTATCTTTTGCAATATTTAAAAAAAACTTCCATAGCCTAAACATTAGTTATTTAAATATTATTGCACAAAAGAATAATTATTCCCAGATTTATCCACAATCTCACCCTAAATTAGTGTTTCCCAACCATAATTAAATTGGAACCCTGGCTAGGGGCAACTACATATGGCTGACTTTGAGCCGATCTTGTGCACCGTCACCCAAAAGAACTAATGAAGTAAGACTTCTTAGCAATAGTAATGACAGCAAAACTGAAACCACAAGTCCCAGAATGCTAAGCTCTATTGTTTGAGAGACCAGGACTGGCTGAAATGTACCATTGTGACACAGGGTCAACTCGCAGCTCTGCACATGTGCCTGTTGCAGCCTCTGTATTTATTGTGCCTGTGGTGAGTCCTTCCTTCATTTTGACAATAATTCAGAGCCCGCCCGCTATGGCTTATGAACAGAGCATGGGGTTATACGAAATACTGGCTTGTGCATCTTTTTCCAGGAATTTCAGTGTATGGTATGAGGTATAACCGCCAGGGACCCATCTGGCCGGCTGCTCCCACCACTAGAAGAAATGTAAATTACGTATTTTGCAAGTTCACATACTGCGCATACCAGTACCAGCCAGGGACGCGCCCGCCTGAAGAAGCGATTCGTGGCCAAAGAATGATAGCCGAAGAAGCATTTTTTACAAACTTTGGGGCTAAAGCTCAGCAAAGCCATTCATTGTAATATTTTGTGCTGCAAATAACCCAACAAAGTTTGTTTAACAAAAGAAGCAGGGACCTATTGAACAAACAAGAGAAGGGACACTGAGAGCAATTCAATTTTTCAAACCTTTGTCGCAGCCTGGCCGCACTGCATTCCCGGCTGCATGGCAGTAATAAGCGCGCGCCTCGCGCTGAAAGTAAAAAAAAAAAAAGGAATGCAGCGTCCCGCGAGTGGTGCGCACGCGAGAGCGAGCACCAGGGCTTATGTTTTGAATTATCACACCCGTGTCTGGGCACGATATTTCAAAACATATGGCGCCCGTGCGGGTAACCGCAAGCAATATGCCACGCTTTTGCGTGTGTGGCCTATTGCTTGCAGTTACCTGCGTGTGGTGAGCTTTTTAAAACCCCTTACTATAAGTCTTGCCAGAGCAGCGCATGCGCGCTGCTATAAGCTCGACCTAAAAAAGGGTCGAAAAAGGTCGAAGTCCCGGTCATCGACTTCACATGACTCCAAGAGAAAACATAAGAAGAAGAAGAGGCATGCTTCTCGGCGCAAGTCGTCGAAGGCTGTAGTGTTGAGGTCACCTTCTCCAGCTCCTGGACGTCGAGAAAAGGACTGTCTCTTCTCCCTCAGTGTCTCCTCAGGTGACTCCTGTTCATTCTCCATCATACAAAGGGACTCCGGAGCAGCCGTCGACGCCAAGATTTTCACAGACTCCAGAGGTGTTAAACCTGAGACGGGTCGGGGACAATCGGTATTTGCCCGGCGGTATTGCCTCTGTGACCCTCTAGTTATTTAATCAATGAAGAGGCAGGCGCTGGAGACTGGAAAGCAG